>NC_043001.1:131150097-131157597 GCF_006345805.1 Octopus sinensis | reverse complement strand
CTCCAGGGCATCACAGTCTGAACCCGGCTGTCATCGTGCTACTGTGATAGAACCAAATAAAATATTGAATATTGGCTGTTGGAATGTATGGATGCTGCTTGATTGTGAGTCCTCAGAATGTCCTGAATGAAGGACTGCTCTTGTTGCAAAGGAGCTTTGATGCTATGATCTTGACATCATTGCTTTATCTGAGATGAGATTAACTGGAGATGGTCATCTTACAGAATCTTGTGGAAAATATACATTCTTTTGGAAAGGGAGGTATGAAGAGTTTAGAGGAGAGGCTGGAGTGGCATTTGCTGTTAAGACTACTCTTGTGGACAAGGTGGAAGAATTCCCAATCAGGATTAACAAGCATCTTATGTCCATGAGAATTCCTTTGGTTAAAGGAAATTATGTGACCTTGGTGAGTGTGTATGCTCCAACTATGTGCTCTACTGATGACGGAAAAACTTTCTTTCTACCATGCTTTGAAGGGCATTATAAGAAATATCCCTCGGGCAGACAAAGTCATCGTACTGGGTGACTTTAATGCTAGAGTGGGTAGGGATTTTAACACATGACTGTAATTGGAAAGCATGGGGTGGGAAAGTGTAATAGTAATGGTATGCTTCTGCTGCAGATGTGTGAGGAGCTGCGTCTGTGTGTTACCAATACCTTGTTTCAATAAAAGAATAAGTTCAAGACCACATGGATGCATCCTGCATCTAAAGTATGGCATATTCTGAATTACATCCTTGTTAGGGTGTGCAACAGACGAGATGTGAAGTGTGTTCATGTCCTTCGTGGGGCTGAGTGTTGGACTGACCACTGCCTAGTACATGCAAAAGTGAAATTAATTACAAAACGTAAAATCTGGGCTGCAGGTATTACCCTGCCTAAAAGACTGAATGTTGGTCATCTTAGGTGTAATAGTGTGAAGAGAACTTTACAAGAAGAAATGAATGTTGCAAATATTGGGGAGGGTGGGCCAAACCTTAACCCTTTTGATGCTAACCCGGCCAAAACCGGCTCTGGCTCTGTAGTATAAATGTCTTGTTTTCATAAGTTTTTCATTAAAAAATACCACCAAACCATAGTCACAATTTATGATCCTAACAGTAGCTGAATGATACGTAAGTAATTTTACTAAATTCTTTGTTATATTTACAATTAATTGAAAGAAACACAGAGCATCTCAAAATGAATACGGTAACGAAAGGGTTAAAATCTCAGTTTATGATATAGGCAGGAAAGTTCTGGAATTGATACAAAGAAAACATCAAAATTGGTTTAAAGAAAATGATGAACATATAGATGATTTATTGGGTGATAAAAGACGTACTTTGTCATGGTATTTGTCAGCAAATCCATAGGAGAGGGAAGTGTTGCATAGGGAACTCAAGGATGTGAAATCACGTGTGAGGTGGAGACTTTCCCAGATGAGGGATACGTGATGAGGTAAGAAGACTGATGAGATACAGGCGGCATCGGATTCCAATAACACAAAGCTGTTGTATGGTCTCTTGCGAGAAGTTTATGGACCGACTTCTTCTCTGATGACACCACTTCAAAGCAGGGATGGTAAAGGAATTCTACGAAGGTGGCGAGAACACTTTGATGAACTTTTGAATCAGCAGTCTGTAGTTAGTGAGGATGCTCTCAATCACATCCCTGAATTACCTGTGAAGGTGGCTCTCCTAGAACCACCAAAGCTGGAAGAAGTTGCAGTGGCTGTCTCAAGGATGAATAATGCGAGGTCTCTGGGTATGAATGACATACATGCAGAGTTGTTAGAGCAGGTGGTGAGAAACTTCTGCAGCAACTTCACTTCTTGTTTGGCAGGATATGGGCTAGTGAATCTGTACCTGAGGACTGGAGAGATACACTAGTGGTGGTTTTATTTAAGGGAAAGGTCAACAGGAATGATTGTGGTAACTATAGAGGAATATCATTGATTTCTGTCGTGGGAGATGTTTTATGCAGGGGTATGTCTGGATCATCTGCTGAAACACATTGCAGATTGTGTTCTTCCAGAAAGTCAGTCTGGCTTCCATGTGGGATGCAGCACTGCTGATGTGATCTTTTCAAGTAGAGAGCTTCAGGAGAAGTGTGTGGAACAAGGTTTGGATTTATATCAGGTTTTTGTTGATCTGACAAAATCCATTGATACCGTTAATAGAAATGCACTGTGGAAAGTTCTCTAGAAACTTGTTTGTCCTGAAAAGTGCTTTGGTTAGGTCTTTTCATGAAGACATGGAAGTTAGGATTAATGTTAGAGGTAAAATGTCGGAGCCTATCTCAATACAAAATGGAGTAAAACAAGGAGATATTCTGGCACCGACCCTATTTACCATATATTTTGTGCACTTGGAAAGAGGTATCATCACTCATGTCCCTCACTGATTTAGGTTCTCGGATTCTAATTCCCTGTGGTCAAGTGTACCCTGTAAGTTGCATATTCAGTTTTGGATACTGGTAGTGCAGGGTTTGGAATTTTTGAGCATTAAACTGCATATTATTATTCACAGCCCATCTGTAACTTGAGTCCAACTTCTGCTACAGATGTGCAACATTGCAGGGGTTCTGTGTTTTCTGTGAGGCTTTCGCATCGTCTGTGTAGCTAGCAAGGGTAGCTTTCTGGGAAGTTGTGGGCATATCTGAAAAAACCACTATGAAAAGCAGTAGTTCCAAGACAGTGCCCTGTGGAACACCGCTCACTATTTGTATTTTCATTGAGGTAGATCACTGCCTGACTGCTATCTTTCAGGAAGTCATGTAACCACTCTCCAAGTTATCCAGCTTCACCAAGATCACGCATATATGTATATATGTATGTATATATATATGTATATACATATATACATGTATGCATATATATAAATATGTATATGCATGCATATATATATGTATGCATATATATATATATATGTACGTATATATACATACATATATATATATATATATATTATACACACACATATATATGTATGCATGTATATATATGTAATATATGATATATATATATATATATATATATATTATATATATATATATATATGTATATATATATATATATGTATATATATATATGTATATATATATACACACATGTATATATATATATATATATGTGTGTGTGTGTGTTTGTGTATGTATATATATAAGTATATACATATATATATATATATATATTTATATAGATATATATACTTAGTAATAGGTAGGGATCTTCTTTACTACTTCAGGGAGTGACGACCCTGCCTGACATGTGTCCCAGGCTCAGTTGGCTCCGGTATGGGCCCCTATCCAGGGTTACGGAAAGGAGACAACCTTCAAAGAAATCCAGAGTGGAACTCTGTAGGTGGTTTAGTGTTTAACTGGACACTATTCCAGCAGCCCCTGCAACCAGGCAGGTGGCAAACATATTGTTCTGCACTCCTTTGGACTATGTCAGCAAGGTTGAAAGAGGAATCCTGATGACTGGGCTACTGTGGATTTTCTTACATCTAGCCTAGGACTGCACAAAACTGGAGAGGATATGAAATGTAAAAACCAGACTGGATTAGTTTATGTGCAACTCCATTGTCTCCCGAGAAAGAAGGATGCCAACAACAATATATATATGTATATATAGATATATATTCATATATATATATGTGTGTGTGTGTGTGTATACATAGATACATTTATGTATATATATGTATATGTATATATGTATTCGTATACATATTTGTATATACGTATGTATATACATATTGGTATATGTATATATACATATATATATATGTATATATACATATATGTATATATACATATATGTATATATATATATGTATATATACATAAAAGCTTATATGTATATATATATATATATATGTATATATGCATATATGTATATATATATATATGTATTATGCATATATGTATATATATTATGTTATATATACATATATGCTTATATGTAATATACATATAGGTATATATATATATATAATATATAATTTATTTGTATATATACATATATACATATATGTATATATATATGTATGTATATTATATATGTATATATGTATGTATATATATTTGTATATATCACAAATACATATATACGTATATATATATGTATATATATATATATATATATATATATTGCGTATATGTATATATATATATATATATAATTTGCGTATATGTATATATATATATATATATATATATTTGCATATATGTATATATGTATATATATATATATATATATACATATATATTTGTATATGTATATATATATATTGTGTTTATATATATATATATATTTGTTATATATATATATACATAATATGCATATATATGTATATATATACATAGATGTATACATATGTATATATATATATATATAGAGTATACATATGTATATATATATATATGTATATATATTTGTATATATATACATATGTTGTGATATATATATCTATATATATGTATATATACTTATATATATTTATATGGATATATACATATATTCATATAATATAATTTATACATATATATTATACTATATATAATATTATATATATATATATATATATATTATATAATTATATATAGACATATAATTGTATATATATGTATAATGTAATTTATATGCATATACATACATATTCTTATATGTAATTATATAATGTATTTATATGTATATATGTATATAATGTATGTATATGTGTATATATATTATGTGTACATATATATATATATATGTATATAAATAGTGTATATATATATATATATATGTATATATATGTGTGTATATATGTAATGTATACATATATATATGTGTGCGTGCATGTGTGTGTGTGTTTATAATGGCTTCTTTGCACCATCGCCTCATTACTGAAGATATCAGCTTTCCTCTGGACCTGTGTGCCTGGAGTTTTTAAGTTCCAACCAAAATTCAAGGATCTTTGCATGATGCTTGTAACGGGTCCATGTCTCACATGAGTATAGAGTCGATGTCATTACACATGCATGGTAGACAGCAATTCTTGTTTTCTTTGTAATGCCATGCTAGGACCAGACATGAGACTGAAGATACCAAAAGTTGTAAGTTGCCCTCTGCAGCCTGAAAGATATTTTATCATCTAGTAATCAAGAATGGCTGAGTGTGCTGCCCAGGTGGACAAAATTCTCTACCACTTTCAGAGTTGATCCTTCACATAAGATAGCTGGTTGAAGGAACAATTATGTCTGACTGGACACCTCATTAGAATGAACTATAGTAGGATTCATGTATATATGGGGAACTTGTGAATGGCAAGAGACCTCAGCAGAAACCAAGGCTGCTATTTAAAGACTGTGCCAAGTCCTCATCAAAGGCCTGTGATATGCAGAAGACTGACTGGGAGAACAATGCCTGTCATCACCACAGATGGAGGAAGCAGGTTAAGGGGTTGACACTTTTGAGAGAGCACGTATTCTGCATTAAGAACTTAAGCATATTGCTCAAAAGTGCACTACTGGTGTAGTGAATGGGGAAAGTATGGTTTGCAATATTTGCAGACGTGTATGCTTATCAAGAGCAGGGCTCATTAACCACTAAAGGAGCCGCAAATGCAAAATATAAGTTAGTCTTAGAGCACACATGAAAGTCAACAATGGTCTTCCTCAATCATGAGTGGATGGCCAATATATATATATATATATGTGTGTGTGTATATAAGTATATGTATATATATATGTATATAAGTATATGTATATATATATATATATAAGTATATGTATATATTTGTATATAAGTATATGTATATATATGTATATAAGTATATGTAAATATATGTATATAAATATATGTATATAAGTATATGTATGTATATGTGTATAAGTATATGTATGTATATATGTATAAGTATATGTATGTATATGTATATAAGTATATGTATATATATATGTGTATAAGTATATATATATGTATATAAGTATATGTATATATATATATGTATATAAGTATATGTATTATATATGTATATAAGTATATGTATATATATATGTTATATAAGTATATGTATATATATGTATATAAGTATATGTATTTATATATATGTGTATATATATGTATGCATATGCATATATATATGTATATACATACACATGCATGTATATGCATATATATGTATATGTATGTATATAAGTATATATGTATATGTATGTATATAAGTATATATTTATGTATATGTATATATATGTACATGTATTTATGTATATACATATATATATGTGTGTGTGTATGCTTCTGGATGTGTGTATATATAGTGTGTCTATACATGTTTATATATATATATATATATATATATGTATGTATGTATTTTTCTATATGAGTTTACCATCTATACATATAGATGGTAAACTTCATAAGTGTATTTTACATGTATACACTTTTGATATATTTGGTATTTATATTCTATTATCTACCATTGTACTTTTTCTTAATATCGAAATAAATTTCCTAAGAATACTCTGTCTAATCTAGCAAATTAGCTGAATTTTTTTTCATCTGGCTTAATATATGGGAGATGTGTCTGTAATTGATTCATTTACATATTTTGTAACCCCTTTATTTTGTACTATATGCTGTATGCCAACTTGAAAGAGAATGACTATATATTTTATTCCTTTGAATTTGATTGTATAATCATGATGTCTCTTATCTAATAGCATTTTATATGTAACAAATATTTCAGTGTGAATAATTTATATTGTAAATAATGTAGTGTTTTTCCAGAAGAAATTTATTACTTTGAAATTTGGTGATTATGTAACATTTATTTCATTGAATATAGTACATTCTACATTATGATGAAATGCTTACAACCAATACTTAAGTGTTTGAAAATTATAAAACATGCTGAAATTTATAAAGACATCATAAATATACTGGTCTAATAATATGATTAGGAACTTGTTTTTCACATTATTTATTATGAAATAATGCAAATTAATATTAATTTTTGGTAACTAAATATACGGCTAATTTTCTTGAGATAAATTCTGTTGTCTCCACCTTACTTGTTAATATTAAATATTCAGATATTTTAATATATAATACCATATATGGTAAGCATGTGTATTTCTACAAGAAATCAAAAAAACAATTCATTTATTTTAGTTTTAGAATTGTGAATGTTTTTTTAGGTTTTCACAGCTCAACACTCATTTTACAACAAAAATGCATCAACTACATTTCTCCCTCCCCCTCCACACAACTGGAGCTGGAGCTAGTCCTATTTTGTCTCATACATGCTTGGATAATTAAAGAATCGATTACATTTTAAAATTTAAATTTTCTCAAAAATTTTCATTTTGTGAAAAAACAAAATTTACCCCTTTTTAAAATTCAAGTTTCCTATTTATTATGCATGTGTCTCTTCCAATTTACTTATCCTATGTCATTCAATTCTATATTTCAAGCATTCTGAGAAAATTTAAAGCTACTGGGCCTACTATCTTCATTGAAATCTTTGAATTGAA
>NC_043001.1:131142597-131145097 GCF_006345805.1 Octopus sinensis | reverse complement strand
ATAGATGTATGTATATATATATACATGTATACATATGTATGTATGTATGTATATATATGTACATATATATATATATATATATAAGTATGTATAGGTATATATATATAGATGTATGTATACGTATGTATATATATATGTGTATATATATGTGTATATCAATGTACATATCTGTATGTATATATGTGTATATGCATATATATATATTATATATTATATGTATAATGCATATATAAATATATATGTTTATATTATATCTATATATATTATATATATATATATGTATATATACAATATATATACATACATATATATATATATACATGTATGTATATATATATATAGTATGTATATATATATATATGTATATATATATAAGTTTATGCATATATATTTGTATATATATATGTGTGTGTGTGTGTATATGTATGTTTTTATACATATGTTTAAATATCCATAGGTAAGTGGAACATATATATGTACATATTTGTACATACACACACATGGGTATTTATGCATATGTTTGAGTGGGTATCTCTGTGTATATAGATGCATATTTGATCATTAACATCCCTGTGTCTGCATTCTATACTGGAGATACAGGTTGTCCTCATCAATGTTAACTTAGCTGACAGTGCCCCCATTTCAAGGAAATGGTCCTTCGGATGTTTTTTCTAAACATTCCTGTCGTGTGTCCATCGGATGGGCCCATCACGTATCACTAGTTATTTTAACCGCTTTACTAGTGAATTCCACTAATACAGTGCTGGAAATGTCACCATGTCCTACCGAAAGTGAGCAGCATGCTCTGAGTCAATTCTAAACAGCTCTAAAGTATATACTAATTGCATTTTCTTCTTTGTAAGAAAAAGAAATGTTTACATAACTTTGATAAGCAATAACTAAAGTCTTCTCGACTTTTTATGTAGAGGATTATCCTCGCATATACATGAAGTTACTGAGGTAAACATTTCAGTATAGTATCATATATATATATGTCATCATATATGTGTGTGTGTAATATATATAATATGAAATATATTTAATATTTTATAATATATATGATATAAAGTATATAGTACATGATACATATATTATATATATCATACATATATGTACGATATAATTATATATATGATATATAATATCTATCTCTATATATATATATATATATATAATATATGTGTATAATATATATGTGTATAATATATATATAATATATATATATGTGTATAATATATATATATAATGCATATATCTATATATAATGTATATATATATATATAGATATAATATATTATATATATAATATAATATATATATATATATATATATATATATATATATATATATATATAATACATATGGCTCAAGAGTGACTGTGTGGTAAATTGCTTGGTTACCAACCACATGGTTCGGGGTTCAGTCCCTCTGCGTGGCATTTTGGGCACATATTGGTGTATTTATGTCACAGTAACTTAGCGGTTTGACAAAGGACACGATAGAATAAGCACCAGGTTCAAAAGAATAGTCCTAGGGTCAAGTTGCTGAACTAAATGCGGTGCTCCAACATAGACTGAAACAAGTTAAAAGTGTAATAATATATAATGTATATAATATATATGATATATATATATATATATGTATATATAATATTATATAATATATACATGATATTATATATATATTATATATATATGATATATATGATATATAATATGCATATGATGTATATAATATATAGATCTATGATGCATATAGTATATATATATATGTGTGTGTGGGTGTATATATATATGTACACACTCCTATGAGTATGTATGTATATGCATACTGCTATGCATATATATATATATATATATACACATGTGAATGTGTATATATATACACATATGAATGTGTATATGTATATATACACATATGAATCTGTATGTATATATATACATACACATAAGTGGGTGTATGTATATACATGCATCTGTGGTATATGTAGTACTTGTGATGTCTATCACTTCCTGTATGTTTACTAAATCACTTGATATATATATATTACATAATCATGAGTGTGTGTACATATATATATTCTGTATGTATGTATTCATATATATATGTGTTTATATATATATATATATATTATATATAATATATATATATATATATATATATTGCATATCTTATGATAGGTATCTTTAAGTGCATGTTTATATAATAAATATAGAAACCATACGCATAAACGAATAAATATTTTTGTATATATACACGTTTATTGGTATAGAAATCTTTATATGTGTGTTTGTATATGTATATACCTGTATGTCTAAATGTATTTATATATATATATATAAATATGTTTATATAATAGTATTTATATATATATACTTGTATATATATGTATTTATGTACATACATATATTTACATATCTATATATATATATCTATATAATATAATTAATATATATATGTATATACATTTGTATGTATATGTGTACTTATGTATATATAT
>NC_043001.1:131135497-131137997 GCF_006345805.1 Octopus sinensis | reverse complement strand
TTTATGAACAGTGCTTTTGATGGAATTATTAAAGAAAACCTATTGAAACATTTGTTTCTATTCGTCTTTTTGTTTTATTCATTGTGTATGAACATGTTTCTTTTAGTTAAATTTAAAGAAGAATTCAAATGTAAAACATTTATTCATAATGCTTAGGTATTGTTACGAATCTAAGCAAAAAGAGGAAGAGGGATAGAGAAAGAAAGAGTGAGAAAAGTAAAATAAAGAAGAAAAATACAAATTGTATTAAAAGGAAAAAAATGAGAAATAACAATGAAAACTGAGTTAATAAATTGCAAGAAATACTTTTCAAGACATAGAAACAGTCCCAGGATATTTGATTAATATTTCATTTAAATTTTAATTTAAATGGATTCCTCTTTTATATGAAAGTGCCTTTAAAATCTGGTTTGTGCAGCACACATTTATGGATTGGTTGGGAAGTATAAATTGCATTCTTTAAATTTTTCCGTTAATTCTAAATACTACAATTATAAATTTAATAGTAAATAAATAAATAAAAATATAAAGGAAATAGCAAATAGAAAGTTTCACTGTATACTACTTATGATATGATTTCTTGGATGATGATGATGATGATGATGATATTTTCTTTTATTTGTCACATGGGTAAAAGATGAGGTGTGGGTTATTACAAGGAAAAATTATAATTAAAATGTAAGTGGTGGGGGTTTTCGTAGGATCATTTAATATTAATAAGTCAAGCAAATGTTAACTGTCTACTACACACACATGCACTCACACACACACACGTCTTAGACAATTAACATTTACTTGACTTATCAATATTAAATGATCTTTTGAAAGAACCCACCACTCATCCGTCACCATTGTGGCAAATATTTATCACGTATATATATGTATATATCTTTTTATTGTGTTAACTGCATTGTTCCTTGATTGATGCAAACATGAGTTGGACAGGTTGAGGAAGATTTTTTGGCTGGGTGCTCTTCCTATCACAAACATTTCCATTTTTTTTTTAAGTCAACAAGTATCAACACTGACTTGCATTTGCCTACATACACACATCATAAACAACATAAATATATAAATGCATCTTTGTTGATATGTGTGTATCAATGCATGTCTATTTTTCCACATACATACATACATAAATACATACATACATACATACATACATACATACATACATTAAACAGTCTTCCTTCAGCTTCCATCTATCAGATCCACTGTCAAAGTATTGATTGACCCAGGACTATTGTAGAAAACACTAACCCAAGATGCCTCTCTGTGGGACCCATTCTAAAATCAAGGAATTGAAATTCTAAATCATATAGCTATGCCAGCCCATAGCTATACCAGCACATATTAGTCCTCAATAATTAACAGTAAAGTGTTGAAACTTAGTATCTTGCAATATATTTTATTCATAATGTAAATGTTTTAAGTTATTGTAGTATTTTTAGTTTCTTTTGATTGATTGATTCTAGTTTCAGCTCACGAGCTGTGGCCATGCTGGGGCACCACCATTTTATATAATAGTTTTATATACTTTCTGTTTTATTATGATACTATGAACGTTAAATGTAAATACATGTTTTCAAGGTTGGAAATGTAATGATGTAATGACTCGGTTTTATATAACAGTAAAGTTTTTTTTTTTTGTTTTGCTTTTTTCGTTGTTTTGTGTTCTTTTTTTTGTTTGTACTTTAACAGTTTAAAATAGTTTTGTCATAAAAATATAGTGGAAAAGAAGAGAAAAGGTTCAAGGTATGTTTTTATGAGAAGAAATTTTGAAAAAAAATTGAAATGATATAGCAGAGTATAGTAATTAATTAGAATATAAGAAAAAAATCAAAATAAATCCCCATGAATACTGCTGCTAATATTGTTTTTTACTTACATAGAAGAACACATTCATATATATATACACACACACACACACACTTATACATACATCAACATGTGTTCAAATATTTCCTCTCTCTACTTACATAAATTTATATTTAGAACCAAGGCATATAAGGTTGCATATGTGTGTGTATATATATATAGTATATAATATATATATATATATATAATATATATGTATATATATAAAATCCATAACCATTAGAATGGCAAACTATATTGTTTCACCTATAGCTCATCAATATATATATATATATATATATATATTATATATATATATATATATATATAATATATATATATATATATATAATATATACACCACACATATATGCACACCCACTCATGTGTGTACGCTTTCATATACGTAATGCACGTACCCGTGTAACTTTAAAGGTATATTTATTTATGAATACATTGGTTCATATAATTCTTTTTGTATTTCATACACACACCCACATATATAATATTCCATTATCTATTGACATTTCTTTGTATACAAATTTAATTTTAATATACAAGAATTTACTGTTTTTCCTTTAATGCATGATCTGAGGCTTTGTGTGTGTTTATAAATACATGCATGTGTGCATATATATATATA
>NC_043001.1:131120497-131130497 GCF_006345805.1 Octopus sinensis | reverse complement strand
CCAGTTACGAGGTTTGCTTGTTTATATGACAATCAGTGTGCGTGTGTGTGTGTGTATGCATGTACATTTGTGTGGGTGTGTGTATATATGCACATACATATATGTAAACAAATATAAATGTGTGTGTATATATATATGTGTGTCTATGTAATATATATATATATATATATATATATATATATATATATATATATACATACACATTTACATACACACACTCTCGCACATATATATACATATATATAAACATATATATATTATTTATCATTATTATTTTATTGAATGCCAAGCATCCATTTCCAAGTAAGTTTATATATATATACACACACATACCTACATGTACATATATATATATATATACACACACACATACATACATGTACATATATATATATATATATATATATTATATATATATATATATATTATATATTATATATATACACACATATACACAAATACTTGCTTCCCAACCACATGCTTCTTGGCTCATTCCCACTGTGTCTTCTACTATAGCCTCAGGCTGACCAAAGCTTTGTGAATGGATTTGGTGGACAGAAACTGAAAGAAGCCTGTCATATATATATATATATATGTATGTATGTATGTATGTGTTTGTGTCTGTTTGTCCCACTACCACTACCACCACCACTTGACAACTGATGTTGGTGTGTTTATGTACCTGTAACTTAGCAGCTCAGCAAAAGAAGACCAATAGAATAAGTACTAGGCTTAAAAAGAATAAGTCCTGGGGTTGATTTGTTTGACTGAAGGCAGTGTCTCAGAATGACTACAGTCAAAATGACTGAAACAAGTAAAAGAATATATGTATATACGCACAAATACATATATATATATATATATATATATATATATATATATATATACATGCATATATATATATATATACATGCATATATACATATGCACACACACACACATATATAAACATATATATGTATATGGACTTTTTGGAACATTGGATCTTGAAACAGATAGGCTATAAATGAATACATGTAAATACTGGGTTAAAGAACCCCTTTGGACAGTAAAAATTAAATGCTGGTTATGGGACTCGAACCCATGTCTCCTGTATACTTGACGTAAATTTGTGTGTGTGTGTATAGATATATATATATATATATATACATGCACATACAGATATGTGTGCATATGTTCATATATGTATGGGTGCACACATGTACATGTATATACCTACATTCATAAATAGGTACATATACACACTCATATATATACACACTGTCATATATACACTGTCATAGATGTATATTCTTTTCATCTTTTATTTGTTAGTCATTTGACTGAGGCCATGCTGGAGCACTGCTTTTAGTCAAGCTAATTGACCTAGTACTTATTGTATCAGTCGGTTTTGCCAAACTGCTAAGTTATGGGGACATGTGTACATTAGTATATAGCATGGAAATATAGATATGGCTGTGTTTCTATACATGTAAGAAACCTTATGCAGCTATATGTATTTACTAGTAGAATGAGTGAGTGCAAACAGCAAAATCATATGTGTATATGTGTGTATATATGTATATTTAGGTATTATGTGTATGTGTTGTTTTATCAATTGGTGTGTGTATATCTATGTGTGAACATGATTCCTGATAACAAAAGCCACCAAGAGTGTTTGTGCAGTATCCAGTGGTCACTGTCAATTCATTTGTCCTCAGCTGTCTTTCCTTTTCCTTTTAGCCAAATAAGGGTGAGGAGATGTCTCTTACATGTCCCTCTGACACTTGACATTTATCTGTCCCTCTGTCTGTCTATCCACCTAAATATCTGTCTGTCTGTCTATCTATCTATCTGTCTGTTTGTCTATCTGTGTATCGATCTGTCGGTCTGTCTATCTGCTTGTCTGTCTATCTGTCTATCTGTTTGTCTGTCTATCCATCTATCTATTTAGCTGTCTATCTATCAGTTTGTCTATCTGTGTATCTATCTGTCTCTCTGTGTATCTGTTTGTTGTCTATCTGTCTGTCTGTCTATCCATCTATCTATTTAGCTGTCTATCTATCTAATTGTTTATGTTTTAATCACCTGAGTTAGTTTTCTTATGCACACTCACACATGCATCATATATACCCTCACATATGCACACACACATATATACACTCACAATCACATATATACCTCACACACACACATATATAAACTCACAATCACATATATACCTCACACACACACACACACATATACATTCACAATCACATATATACCACACACACACACACACACACACATATACACTCACAATCACATATATACCTCACACACACACATATATAAACTCACAATCACATATATACCTCACACACACACACACACACATATACATTCACAATCACATATATACCACACACACACACACACATATATACACTCACAATCACATATATACCTCACACACACACATATATAAACTCACAATCACATATATACCTCACACACACACACACACACATATATACACTCACAATCACATATATACCACACACACACACACACATATATACACTCACAATCACATATATACCTCACACACACACACACACATATACATTCACAATCACATATATACCTCACACACACACACACACACATATATACACTCACAATCACATATATTACACACACACACAACACACACACACATATACATTCACAATCACATATATACCTCACACACACACACACACATATATACACTCACAATCACATATATACCACACACACACACACACATATATACACTCACACATATACATGTATATCACATGCACACACACACACACACACATACACTCACACATATGCATGTATATCGCATACGCAATCACACACAACCACATATGCAAACACATTCATCTCTTCACACACACACACACACACCACACACACACGCACACACACACACACATTCAACCGTTGCATTACTGTATGCTACCTCTATTATTCTTTCACCATGTGCATTATTGCCACCAAATGATAAGTAAGTCGCTCACTATGTTTGCCATCGCTCCCCACGTTGCCATGGCAATTAACTATTGCTGCTGTTGTTGTTCTTCTTCACGTTTCAGACAGCCTGTACTGAAACACTGAACGGAACGGAAAAGAACAGAGCGAAAGGGAACGGAAGGGAACAGGACTTCAGCTCACTTACTTTTCCGCTGAGATACATATGTACACACACACACACCACACACACACACACGTGTATTTTACATGATCGTGTGTGAGTATATAAATGTGTATATGTATGTTATGTATGCATACTTGGTGTGAGCATATGTGTTATGTATCATTATATATATATATATCTATCTATCTATCCATCTATATATATATAATATATATATATATATATATATCCATCTATATATATATAGATATATATATATATATATCTATCCATCTATATATATATATATATATATAATATATATATATATATATTATATATATCCATCTATATATATATAGATATATATATATATCTATCCATCTATATATATAGATATATATATATCTATATAATATATATATATATATATATATATATATATATATATATATATATATATAGATATATACATACATACATACATACATTACACACACGAGTTCTTACATATATAGATTTATGTAATTATATGTGTTTGCATATATGCGTAAACATATATATATCTATTTGTATGTGTATGTATATATATATATATCTATATATACACACACACATGGATATATGTATTTACATAAATTTATAAGAACACATGTTTATACATTTATATATCTATGCATTTAAAACTGTATACAGCTATGGTACGACCACACTTGGAATTCGCATCATCAGTTTGGAACCCCTATCTTGCACAGAACATTGACCTCCTGGAATCTGTCCAGAGACGTGCAACCAAACGCATACCCTCCATCAGACACCTACCATATTCTGAGCGCCTTGTTTCCCTGGGCATGGATTCACTGAAGCTCCGGCGTTTGGCGACGGACTTGGTAAACACCCACAAAGTTATCAACCACCTCACCAACAACAACACTGAACACCTTTTTGATCTCCATGTGTCTAACACACGTGGACATGCCTACAAAGTCAGAAAACAATACAGCTCCCATGACTTTCGGAAACATTTTTTCACGCTCAGAGTTGCTGAAGCATGGAATAAACTGCCTGCGTCAGTTGTTGACTGCCATGACACTGCATCTTTTAAGGCCCTCATGCTTTCCGAAATCCGCCGAAACTACACCTGATTATATATACACTTTAGATGAGTTGTAGTGCACCTGAGCACTGTACACAATTATTATTATTATTATTATTATTATTATTATTATTAAATATTTGTGTATATACACACACACACACACACATGCATATATACACACGCATACATATACACACTCATATATATACATGCTGTCATATATACACTGTCATAGATGTATATTCTTTTCATCTTTTATTTGTTAGTCATTTGACTGAGGCCATGATGGAGCACTGCTTTTAATCAAGCAAATTGACCTAGTACTTATTGTATCAGTCTCTTTTGCCAAACTGCTAAGTTATGGGGACATAAACAGACCAACATCAGTTGTCAAGCGATGTTAGGGAGATAAACACACACACACACACATATATATGTATATACACGATTAGCTTCTTTCAGTTTCCGTCTAACAAATCCACTCACAAAGCATTGGTCGGCCCGAGGCTATAGTAGAAGACACTTGCCCAAGGTGCCACGCAGTGGGACTGAACCTGGAACAATGTGGTTGGTAAGCAAGCTACATACCACACAGTCACTCCTCTGCCTACATCTATATATATATATATAGATGGTTATGAGTGGCTGTGTGGTAAGTAGCTTGCTAACCAACCACATGGTTCCGGGTTCAGTCCCACTGCGTGGCACCTTAGGCAAGTGTCTTCTGCTATAGCCCCGGGCCAACCAATGCCTTGTAAGTGGATTTGGTAGACGGAAACTGAAAGAAGCCTGTCGTATATATGTATATATATGTATGTATGTGTATGTGTTTGTGTGTCTGTGTTTGTACCCCTAGCATTGCTTGACAACCGATGCTGGCGTGTTTACCTCCCCGTCACTTAGCGGTTCGGCAAAAGAGGCCGATAGAATAAGTACTGAGCTTACAAAGAATAAGTCCCGGGGTCGATTTGTTCGACTAAAGGAGGTGCTCCAGCATGGCCGCAGTCAAATGACTGAAACATGTAAAAGAGTAAAAGAGTAAGAGTATACACATATGTACATAAACATATATTGTCTAATCCATAATTATGAATGAAATAAATACACAAACTTGTGTTATATGCTTTCACAGGCAGAGTAATACGTATGTAGACACCCGATACAAATACATGCAAGCCACCTTTAGTAATATGTCAACCTAAGACATACAAACACACCTGTGCATGTACTCACACACACAAACATATGCACGGTATGAGTGTGTATGTGGAGGCGCAATGGCCCAGTGGTTAGGGCAGCGGACTCGCGGTCGTAGGATTGCGGTTTCGATTCCCAGACCGGGCATTGTGAGTGTTTATTGAGCGAAAACACCTAAAGCTTCATGAGGCTCCTGCAGGGGGTGGTGGTGAACCCTGCTGTACTCTTTCACCACAACTTTCTCTCACTCTTTCTTCCTGTTTCTGTTGTACCTGTATTTCAAAGGGCCAGCCTTGTCACACTCTGTGTCATGCTGAATCTCCTCGAGAACTATGTTAAGGGTACACGTGTCTGTGGAGTGCTCAGCCACTTGCACGTTAATTCCATGAGCAAGCTGTTCCATTGATCGTATCAGCTGGGACCCTCGTCGTCGTAACTGACGGAGTGCTCCTTATGTGTGTGTATATACATACATGCACATAGACACATCTGAAACATATGTTTCAATATATGCTGACACATCTCTTTTCCATCCATACACAATAGTACATACAGATTTCCACTTGCATAGCTGTATACATAATGCTTGTTTTACACACAGTTATATACGCACATATGTATGTGTCACAGTTAAATGAAATATGATGTCATTTATGAATTACCGAAGAAATAATTTCACAATCATCGAGAAATGAGAATATAAATAGCCTAAATTTGAAGTGAAATTGTAAATAAGAGAAATTGCTCATAGATTAAAAAATTTTTTAACTGAAAATTCTTTCAACTTTGAAATTGCTCTGTATATGTGTGACAATGTTAGAATGTTTGTGTGAGACGTGTGTGTTTGTGTGTGTGTATATATGCAATGGATGTATATTTTTTGAGGAGAAATAATATATAATGAATTTATGTGATTCGTTTTATTCATTTTGCAAGTGACATCTACTATAATGCCAAACCAACCTAAGTCTTGTAAGTGGATTTGGTAAATGGAAACTGAAAGACCATTTTATATGTCTATCTATCTATCTGTCTGTATATATATATATATATATATATATATATATATATATATATATATAAAAGGAAATGAAGAAAATGCTGACAAATAATTGAAGTAATTTAAGTAATTTAATTAGGTGAAAGTTCTTTTTACCGGTTGCGCATTTGTTATGCTTATCAAAATATAAAAGAGAGATTAGAGTTCCTTTCTGATAGAATTATTCTATTTTCCTCTATATATATATATATATATTTACACATACACACACTGACACACTCGTGTGTGTATCACCTGCTCTTGGTATTGAGCACAAATTGTGACCAAACATTACCCTCATATGAACAGTGTCATTTATTTACAATCTACCGTGAAAACATACACAGCCAATAAGCTGTCCATATTTGAAAGACCAAGTGATGACAAGAAGAATTTCTGTCAAATGTCATCTGAACCTTGTAGGCTTGGAAATGTTGATGTTAAAATGATAATGTAGCTATATTCATAATCAATACTCATACATATATGTATAAATATTGTGTGCATATACCTATGTATATACATGTATGTGTACATGGGTATGGTGATACAAATAAGAAAAATAGAACTCAAAATGTGAGTGTATATGTTTTTATATAAAAAAAATGTTTTCAGAATGAGATAAAAAAAATCAAGGCTGTAAAGATTTTAGAACATGTATCAATAGGTCTTACAGCTGTTTCCAGGATATTTATTATATCCCTTCATCGGAGACGGTGTGAGAAAATGGTTAGCAACTCAAGGGTTGAGAGTTTTGTACATTGGCACTTATCAAACTTATCAATTGTGTGTGTGTGTGTGTGTGTGTGTTTATATCTATACACAAATAGAGACTATACACGGTTTGTGTGTGTATGTATATATATATATATATATATATATATATATATATATATATAAGCATACATGCATATGTAGCCACTATCACTGGTGTAATGACCATGTTTCCATGCATGCATAGGTTTGATGGAATTTTTTGAGGCAGATTTTTTTAGAGCCAGATTCCCTTCCTGTTACTAGCCCTCATCAGATTCCGGTTCAGGTAATAATTCCCTGTGATCAGACATGTTTCCACCAAATTCTGGAAATGGACACCACTTGTATTACAGAGACACTTATTTATAACAAGTGTATCATGTCAAGGTAAGGAGATATTAACACACTTGTGCATGCACACACGCACACACACACACATACATTTAGCAGTAATCAGTGCCAAGCAGTGTTAAACTTTAGATTAACTGAAATATGTTTGTAACATATTGGCAAATTCACTGCAGTCACTATGGAGAAAAGTTTGCTCATATGGTAAAAGGTGTAAAAACACCATGTCTACCCTGTGTTGCCCCCTATCAGATTTTCAGATGCAGTATTTTTAGCTTTATAGCCATTATCAATGAGAAATACTGAACAGAGGTAACTCTAGACAAATTTAAGGCTGTAGTTTTGACTTTATAATGCAGTCAACAACACTGACTAAGGTACACTATTGGACCATCATGCCAGGAGAAATTCAACCATATCAGCATCATGATTATGCCTAAACACTGCTCGACTCTGAACACTAGCAATGATCTTTTTCAGTTTCGTCTGGTACGATTTTTTTACATCTACTCCTACTACAATCAGCTGTATCAAGTACAGTGATATTTTGCTCATCATACTTATGTTTACACACATACAGAGACATTTCATATATATATATATATATATATATATAGACATTCTGTCTTCGAGCATGTGATGACATCATCAATGGAACTGTCAAAATATGTAAAACTTTCCAAAATTTTAACATACATAAAACTAAACATACAGATTTGCACATATGCTGATGACAAATACCTGCATATATACACATACATTTACAAGTGTCATGTTCATGTTGTTAAAATTCTAATGAATTATGTGTCACTTATACCTATAGTTCACTGACTAGACATGTACACATGTATTTATGTTAAAAGTTTGGAAATTTTTATGTTTTCACAGTTCTGTTGATGATGTCATCAGATGCTCAAAGACAGTGTTTGTGTCTATATATCATCATCATCATCATCGTATGTCTGTCTTTCATTCATGCATGATTAGGATGGTTGACAGGAGCCAGTTAGGTAGAAAACTACCCTAGACTACTATGTCTGTTTTGGCAGGGATTTTATGGCTGGATGCCCTTCTTAACACCAACCACTCAGCAGAGTGGACTCAGTGCTTTTTATGTGGCACTAGCACTGGTGCGGTTAGTTTGGGCATGATTTTTACAGCTGGATGCCCTTCTAAATGCCAACCACTTTACAGTGTGGACTGGATGCTTTTTACATGGCACCAGCACTGGTAGGGTCACCTAATAACTCACAAGACAAGGAATCATGAGAGGGGCAGGGGTATTCAAGGAGTGGAACTTGTGTCAGAGGATGAAAAGTCAGAGTGTGACAGAGACAGAAACAGGTCTTGCTATAATGGAGAGAGCATTAGAGGTGGTGATCTGGTATCAGATGATGAAAGGTTAGAGTGTGACTGAGAAAAAGAGAGACACAAATAGGTGTCTTGCTATAGAGGAGGTATATATATATATATAAAATTAGTCAAAGGACATACTAAGTATGTCTACCTGCTGGAAGTAACAGTCAAAACTCATTTAAATCGCTGAAAAGAACACTAATATTAACTACAGAAATCAACCATCCGTGAGCAAATGGACCAAGTCAATTTTTTGACATACTACAAGTATTTGAACTCACGTGGACATACCCAGTATGTCCTTTGATTAATATTAATCCTTCAGCTATTTAATACTTTTTTGGAGCCTGCAAGAAAGTATATTATTGATTCTGTTATTACCATTTTTAATTGTTACACAAGATAATAACAGTGTAAATAATATCTTTGCATAAATATTTTTCCTCTGGATTATTTGCTCCATATTGAAATTATATATAGATAAGGGTGGGGAAGAGTGTAAGTGCCCTGAGAGAAAAGTTAGACATAAGAAGCATCAGATGTAGTTTGCAAGGGAGACGACTGCACTGGTGTGGTCATGTATTGTGTATGGATAAAGACAGCTGTGTGAAAAAGTGTCTCACCCTAGCAGTAGGGGGAGCCTGTGGAAGAGTTAGACCCAGGAAGAGCTGGGACGAGGTGGTGAAGCACAACCATCAAATGTTGGGCCTCACAGAGGCAATGACAAGTAACCAAGACCTTTGGAGATATTCTGTGCTTGAGAGGACCTGGCAAGTTAAGTGAGATCGAAATAATCTCTCCTACCCCCACTGTCTTATACCTCACCTTCCTCAATTACTGTACCTGCCCTTTTCTCTCTTTCTCTCTCTTCCTTTCTTCCCCATCCACCCTCTCCAACTGACCCACATCTCATCTCTCTTTTGTATCTGTATTCTGCTGCCTCAACACTTTCGGACATCATCTACCCTAAGCACTCATTCGTTGCACTCCTACCTCACTTGTTCCTACCCACACCTTGTATCTTGAAGACCCACTCTCTCACTTCATCACCAGTTAT